>NC_088421.1:56693712-56723712 GCF_034236695.1 Oncorhynchus nerka | reverse complement strand
ACAGTGTAGTTAACGAAGAAGAAAATATTGACCAAGTAGACTAAAATAAAAAGTAATAATAATAAAAAGTAACACAATAAGAATAACAATAATGATATACAGGGGGTACCGGTACTGAGTCAGTGTGGAGGTTATATACAGGGGGTACCAGTACAGAGTCAGTGTGGAGGTTATATACAGGGGGTACCGGTACAGAGTCAGTGTGGAGGTTATATACAGGGGGTATCGGTACTGAGTCAGTGTGGAGGCTATATACAGGGGGCACTGGTACTGAGTCAGTGTGGAGGTTATATACAGGGGGTATCGGTACTGAGTCAGTGTGGAGGCTATATACAGGGGGCACCGGTACTGAGTCAGTGTGGAGGTTATATACAGGGGGTATCGGTACCGAGTCAGTGTGGAGGTTATATACAGGGGGTATCGGTACTGAGTCAGTGTGGAGGTTATATACAGGGGGTACCGGTACTGAGTCAGTGTGGAGGTTATATACAGGGGGTATCGGTACTGAGTCAGTGTGGAGGTTATATACAGGGGGTACCGGTACTGAGTCAGTGTGGAGGTTATATACAGGGGGTATCGGTACTGAGTCAGTGTGGAGGTTATATACAGGGGGTATCGGCACTGAGTCAGTGTGGAGGTTATATACAGGGGTATCGGTACTGAGTCAGTGTGGAGGTTATATACAGGGGGTACCGGTACTGAGTCAGTACAGGGGTGGAGGTTATATACAGGGGGTACCGGTACTGAGTCAGTGTGGAGGTTATATACAGGGGTATCGGCACTGAGTCAGTGTGGAGGTTATATACAGGGGTATCGGTACTGAGTCAATGTGGAGGTTATATACAGGGGGTATCGGTACTGAGTCAGTGTGGAGGTTATATACAGGGGGTATCGGTACTGAGTCAGTGTGGAGGTTATATACAGGGGGTATCGGTACTGAGTCAGTGTGGAGGTTATATACAGGGGGTATCGGTACTGAGTCAGTGTGGAGGTTATATACAGGGGGTATCGGTACAGAGTCAGTGTGGAGGTTATATACAGGGGGTATCGGTACTGAGTCAGTGTGGAGGCTATATACAGGGGGTATCGGTACTGAGTCAATGTGGAGGTTATATACAGGGGGTATCGGTACAGAGTCAGTGTGGAGGTTATATACAGGGGGTATCGGTACTGAGTCAGTGTGGAGGCTATATACAGGGGGTATCGGTACTGAGTCAATGTGGAGGTTATATACAGGGGGTATCGGTACTGAGTCAATGTGGAGGTTATATACAGGGGTATCGGTACTGAGTCAGTGTGGAGGCTATATACAGGGGGTACCGGTACTGAGTCAGTGTGGAGGTTATATACAGGGGGTACCAGTACAGAGTCAGTGTGGAGGCTATATACAGGGGGTACCGGTACTGAGTCAGTGTGGAGGTTATATACATGTGGGGTACCGGTACTGAGTCAATGTGGAGGTTATATACAGGGGTATCGGTACTGAGTCAATGTGGAGGTTATATACAGGGGGTATCGGTACTGAGTCAATGTGGAGGTTATATACAGGGGGTATCGGTACTGAGTCAGTGTGGAGGCTATATACAGGGGGTATCGGTACTGAGTCAATGTGGAGGTTATATACAGGGGGTATCGGTACTGAGTCAGTGTGGAGGTTATATACAGGGGGTATCGGTACTGAGTCAGTGTGGTGGTTATATACAGGGGGTATCGGTACTGAGTCAGTGTGGAGGTTATATACAGGGGGTATCGGTACTGAGTCAGTGTGGAGGTTATATACAGGGGGTATCGGTACTGAGTCAGTGTGGAGGTTATATACAGGGGGTATCGGTACTGAGTCAGTGTGGAGGTTATATACAGGGGGTATCGGTACTGAGTCAGTGTGGAGGTTATATACAGGGGGTATCGGTACTGAGTCAGTGTGGAGGTTATATACAGGGGTATCGGTACTGAGTCAGTGTGGAGGCTATATACAGGGGTATCGGTACTGAGTCAGTGTGGAGGTTATATACAGGGGGTACCGGTACTGAGTCAGTGTGGAGGTTATATACAGGGGGTATCGGTACTGAGTCAGTGTGGAGGCTATATACAGGGGGTATCGGTACTGAGTCAGTGTGGAGGTTATATACAGGGGGTACCGGTACTGAGTCAGTGTGGAGGTTATATACAGGGGGTATCGGTACTGAGTCAGTGTGGAGGTTATATACAGGGGTATCGGTACTGAGTCAGTGTGGAGGTTATATACAGGGGTATCGGTACTGAGTCAGTGTGGAGGTTATATACAGGGGGTATCGGTACTGAGTCAGTGTGGAGGTTATATACAGGGGTATCGGTACTGAGTCAATGTGGAGGTTATATACAGGGGTATCGGTACTGAGTCAGTGTGGAGGTTATATACAGGGGGTATCGGTACTGAGTCAGTGTGGAGGTTATATACAGGGGGTATCGGTACTGAGTCAGTGTGGAGGTTATATACATGGGGGTATCGGCACTGAGTCAGTGTGGAGGTTATATACAGGGGGTATCGGTACAGAGTCAGTGTGGAGGTTATATACAGGGGGTATCGGTACTGAGTCAGTGTGGAGGTTATATACAGGGGGTATCGGTACAGAGTCAGTGTGGAGGTTATATACAGGGGGTATCGGTACTGAGTCAGTGTGGAGGCTATATACAGGGGGTATCGGTACTGAGTCAATGTGGAGGTTATATACAGGGGGTATCGGTACAGAGTCAGTGTGGAGGTTATATACAGGGGGTATCGGTACTGAGTCAGTGTGGAGGCTATATACAGGGGGTATCGGTACTGAGTCAATGTGGAGGTTATATACAGGGGGTATCGGTACTGAGTCAATGTGGAGGTTATATACAGGGGGTATCGGTACTGAGTCAGTGTGGAGGCTATATACAGGGGGTACCGGTACTGAGTCAGTGTGGAGGTTATATACAGGGGGTACCAGTACAGAGTCAGTGTGGAGGCTATATACAGGGGGTACCGGTACTGAGTCAGTGTGGAGGTTATATACAGGGGGTACCGGTACTGAGTCAATGTGGAGGTTATATACAGGGGGTATCGGTACTGAGTCAATGTGGAGGTTATATACAGGGGGTATCGGTACTGAGTCAGTGTGGAGGTTATATACAGGGGGTATCGGTACTGAGTCAGTGTGGAGGCTATATACAGGGGGTATCGGTACTGAGTCAATGTGGAGGTTATATACAGGGGGTATCGGTACTGAGTCAGTGTGGAGGTTATATACAGGGGGTATCGGTACTGAGTCAGTGTGGAGGTTATATACAGGGGGTATCGGTACTGAGTCAGTGTGGAGGTTATATACAGGGGGTATCGGTACTGAGTCAGTGTGGAGGTTATATACAGGGGGGGGGTATCGGTACTGAGTCAGTGTGGAGGTTATATACAGGGGGTACCGGTACTGAGTCAGTGTGGAGGTTATATACAGGGGGTATCGGTACTGAGTCAGTGTGGAGGTTATATACAGGGGTATCGGTACTGAGTCAGTGTGGAGGCTATATACAGGGGTATCGGTACTGAGTCAGTGTGGAGGTTATATACAGGGGGTACCGGTACTGAGTCAGTGTGGAGGTTATATACAGGGGTATCGGTACTGAGTCAGTGTGGAGGCTATATACAGGGGGTATCGGTACTGAGTCAGTGTGGAGGTTATATACAGGGGGTACCGGTACTGAGTCAGTGTGGAGGTTATATACAGGGGGTATCGGTACTGAGTCAGTGTGGAGGTTATATACAGGGGGTATCGGTACTGAGTCAGTGTGGAGGTTATATACAGGGGGTATCGGTACTGAGTCAGTGTGGAGGTTATATACAGGGGGTATCGGTACTGAGTCAGTGTGGAGGCTATATACAGGGGGTATCGGTACTGAGTCAGTGTGGAGGTTATATACAGGGGGTACCGGTACTGAGTCAGTGTGGAGGTTATATACAGGGGGTATCGGTACTGAGTCAGTGTGGAGGCTATATACAGGGGGTATCGGTACTGAGTCAGTGTGGAGGTTATATACAGGGGGTACCGGTACTGAGTCAGTGTGGAGGTTATATACAGGGGGTATCGGTACTGAGTCAGTGTGGAGGTTATATACAGGGGGTATCGGTACTGAGTCAGTGTGGAGGTTATATACAGGGGGTACCGGTACTGAGTCAGTGTGGAGGTTATATACAGGGGGTATCGGTACTGAGTCAGTGTGGAGGTTATATACAGGGGGTATCGGTACTGAGTCAATGTGGAGGTTATATACAGGGGGTATCGGTACTGAGTCAGTGTGGAGGTTATATACAGGGGTATCGGTACAGAGTCAGTGTGGAGGTTATATACAGGGGGTATCGGTACTGAGTCAGTGTGGAGGTTATATACAGGGGGTATCGGTACTGAGTCAGTGTGGAGGTTATATACAGGGGGTATCGGTACAGAGTCAGTGTGGAGGTTATATACAGGGGTATGGGTACTGAGTCAGTGTGGAGGCTATATACAGGGGGTATCGGTACTGAGTCAATGTGGAGGTTATATACAGGGGGTATCGGTACAGAGTCAGTGTGGAGGTTATATACAGGGGGTATCGGTACTGAGTCAGTGTGGAGGCTATATACAGGGGGTATCGGTACTGAGTCAATGTGGAGGTTATATACAGGGGGTATCGGTACTGAGTCAGTGTGGAGGTTATATACAGGGGGTATCGGTACAGAGTCAGTGTGGAGGTTATATACAGGGGGTATCGGTACTGAGTCAGTGTGGAGGCTATATACAGGGGTATCGGTACTGAGTCAATGTGGAGGTTATATACAGGGGGTATCGGTACAGAGTCAGTGTGGAGGTTATATACAGGGGGTATCGGTACTGAGTCAGTGTGGAGGCTATATACAGGGGGTATCGGTACTGAGTCAATGTGGAGGTTATATACAGGGGGTATCGGTACTGAGTCAATGTGGAGGTTATATACAGGATGTATCGGTACTGAGTCAGTGTGGAGGCTATATACAGGGGGTACCGGTACTGAGTCAGTGTGGAGGTTATATACAGGGGGTACCAGTACAGAGTCAGTGTGGAGGCTATATACAGGGGGTACCGGTACTGAGTCAGTGTGGAGGTTATATACAGGGGGTACCGGTACTGAGTCAATGTGGAGGTTATATACAGGGGGTATCGGTACTGAGTCAATGTGGAGGTTATATACAGGGGGTATCGGTACTGAGTCAGTGTGGAGGTTATATACAGGGGGTATCGGTACTGAGTCAGTGTGGAGGCTATATACAGGGGGTATCGGTACTGAGTCAATGTGGAGGTTATATACAGGGGTATCGGTACTGAGTCAGTGTGGAGGTTATATACAGGGGGTATCGGTACTGAGTCAGTGTGGTGGTTATATACAGGGGGTATCGGTACTGAGTCAGTGTGGAGGTTATATACAGGGGGTATCGGTACTGAGTCAGTGTGGAGGTTATATACAGGGGGTATCGGTACTGAGTCAGTGTGGAGGTTATATACAGGGGGTATCGGTACTGAGTCAGTGTGGAGGTTATATACAGGGGGTATCGGTACTGAGTCAGTGTGGAGGTTATATACAGGGGTATCGGTACTGAGTCAGTGTGGAGGCTATATACAGGGGGTATCGGTACTGAGTCAGTGTGGAGGTTATATACAGGGGGGTACCGGGTACTGAGTCACCGGTACTGAGTCAGTGTGGAGGTTATATACAGGGGGTATCGGTACTGAGTCAGTGTGGAGGCTATATACAGGGGGTATCGGTACTGAGTCAGTGTGGAGGTTATATACAGGGGGTACCGGTACTGAGTCAGTGTGGAGGTTATATACAGGGGGTATCGGTACTGAGTCAGTGTGGAGGTTATATACAGGGGGTATCGGTACTGAGTCAGTGTGGAGGCTATATACAGGGGGTATCGGTACTGAGTCAGTGTGGGGGTTATATACAGGGGGTATCGGTACAGAGTCAGTGTGGAGGTTATATACAGGGGGTATCGGTACTGAGTCAGTGTGGAGGTTATATACAGGGGTATCGGTACTGAGTCAGTGTGGAGGCTATATACAGGGGGTATCGGTACTGAGTCAGTGTGGAGGTTATATACAGGGGGTATCGGTACTGAGTCAGTGTGGAGGCTATATACAGGGGTATCGGTACTGAGTCAGTGTGGAGGTTATATACAGGGGGTATCGGTACTGAGTCAGTGTGGAGGCTATATACAGGGGGTATCGGTACTGAGTCAGTGTGGAGGTTATATACAGGGGGTATCGGTACTGAGTCAGTGTGGAGGTTATATACAGGGGGTATCGGTACTGAGTCAGTGTGGAGGTTATATACAGGGGGTATCGGTACAGAGTCAGTGTGGAGGTTATATACAGGGGGTATCGGTACTGAGTCAGTGTGGAGGTTATATACAGGGGGTATCGGTACTGAGTCAGTGTGGAGGCTATATACAGGGGGTATCTGTACTGAGTCAGTGTGGAGGTTATATACAGGGGGTATCGGTCCTGAGTCAGTGTGGAGGTTATATACAGGGGGTATCGGTACTGAGTCAGTGTGGAGGTTATATACAGGGGTATCGGTACTGAGTCAGTGTGGAGGTTATATACAGGGGTATCGGTACAGAGTGAGTGTGGAGGTTATATACAGGGGGTATCGGTACTGAGTCAGTGTGGAGGTTATATACAGGGGGTATCGGTACTGAGTCAGTGTGGAGGTTATATACAGGGGGTATCGGTACAGAGTCAGTGTGGAGGTTATATACAGGGGGTATCGGTACCGAGTCAGTGTGGAGGTTATATACAGGGGGTATCGGTACTGAGTCAGTGTGGAGGTTATATACAGGGGGTATCGGTACTGAGTCAGTGTGGAGGCTATATACAGGGGGCACCGGTACTGAGTCAGTGTGGAGGTTTCTATACAGGGGGTATCGGTACTGAGTCAGTGTGGAGGCTATATACAGGGGGTACCGGTCCTGAGTCAGTGTGGAGAATATATACAGGGGGTATCGGTACTGAGTCAGTGTGGAGGTTATATACAGGGGGTATCGGTACTGAGTCAGTGTGGAGGCTATATACAGGGGGCACCGGTACTGAGTCAGTGTGGAGGTTTCTATACAGGGGGTATCGGTACTGAGTCAGTGTGGAGGCTATATACAGGGGGCACCGGTACAGAGTCAGTGTGGAGGTTCTATACAGGGGGTATCGGTACTGAGTCAGTGTGGAGGTTATATACAGGGGGTACCAGTACTGAGTCAGTGTGGAGGCTATATACAGGGGGCACCGGTACAGAGTCAGTGTGGAGGTTATATACAGGGGGTACCGGTACAGAGTCAGTGTGGAGGCTATATACAGGGGGTACCGGTACTGAGTCAGTGTGGAGGTTCTATACAGGGGGCACCGGTACTGAGTCAGTGTGGAGGCTATATACAGGGGGCACTGGTACTGAGTCAGTGTGGAGGTTATATACAGGGGGTACCGGTACTGAGTCAGTGTGGAGGTTATATACAGGGGGTACCAGTACTGAGTCAGTGTGGAGGTTATATACAGGGGGTACCGGTACTGAGTCAGTGTGGAGGTTATATACAGGGGGTACCGGTACTGAGTCAGTGTGGAGGTTATATACAGGGGGTACCGGTACTGAGTCAGTGTGGAGGTTATATACAGGGGGTATCGGTACTGAGTCAGTGTGGAGGCTATATACAGGGGGTATCGGTACTGAGTCAGTGTGGAGGCTATATACAGGGGGTATCGGTATGGGCTTTCCTCTGATACCGCCTTCCTCTGACACCGCCTATTATATAGGTCCTGGATGGCAGAAAGCTTGGCCCCAGTGATGTACTGGGCCATACGCACTACCCTCTGTAACACCTTACCGAGTCAATGTGGAGGCTAAATTCAGGGGGCACCGGTACATCCAATCACATCTCGAGAAGCAGGCTGGAGATAACATATCTGAACATCCCACCACCCCGACATCCAATCACATCTCGAGATTTACACCTTACGGTCAGATGCGGAGCAGTTGCCATACCAGGCGGTGATGCTATCGGTCAGGATGCTCTCGATGGTGCAGCTGTAGAACCTTTTGAGGATCTGGGGGCGCATGCCAAATCTTTTCAGTCTCCTGAGGGGGAAAAGGGTTTGTCGTGCCCTCTTCAGGACTGTCTTGGTGTGTTTGGACTATGATAGTTTGTTGGTGATGTGGACACCAAGGAACTTGAACCTCTCGACCCACTCCACTACAGCCCTGACGTTGTTAATGGGGGCCTGTTTGGCCCGCCTTTTCCTGTAGTCCACGATCAGCTCTTTTGTCTTGCTCACATTGAGGGAGTGGTTGTTGTCCTGGCACCACACTGCCAGTTCTCTGACCTCCTCCTTATAGGCCGTCTCATCGTTGTCAGTGTTGTGTCGTCAGCCAACTTAATGATGGTGTTGGAGTCGTGTTTGGCCACACAGTTGTGGGTGAACAGGGAATACAGGAGGGGACTAAGTACACACCCCTGGGGGGCCCCAGTGTTAAGGATCAGAGTGGCAGACACGTTGTTGCCTACTCTTACCAACTGGGGGCGGCTCGTCAGGAAGTCCAGAATCCAGTTGCAGAGGGAGGTGCTTAGTCCCAGAGTCCTTAGCTGTGGAGTGCGATTGAGATTGCGTCATCTGTGGATCTGTTGGGGCGGTATGCAAATTGGAGTGGGTCTAGGGTTTCAGGGAGGATGCGGATGATGTGAGCCATGACCAGCCTTTGAGTGCCACTGGGCGGTAATCATTTAGGTAGGTTACATAAAAGGCATTTAGCTTGTCTGGTAGGCTTGCGTCACTGGGCAGCTCACGTCTGGATTTCCCTTTGTAGTCCGTAATAGTTTTCAAGCCCTGCTACATCTAACGAGCGTCAGAGCCGGTGTAGTAGGATTCAATCTTAATCCTGTATTGACGCTTTGCTTGTTTGATGGTTTTTCTGAGGGCGTAGTGGGATTTCTTAGAAGCGTCAGGATTGGTCTCCCGCTCCTTGAAAGCGGCAGCTCCAGCCTTTAGCTCGATGCAGGGGTTGCCTGCAATCCATAGTTTCTGGTTGGGATATGTACGTACAGTCACTGTGGGGACGACGTCATCGATGCACTTATTGATGACTGAGGTGGTGTATTCCTCAATTCCATTGGATGAATCCCGGAACATATTCCAGTCTGTGCTAACAAAACAGTCCTGTAGTGTAGCATCCGTGTCATCTGACCACTTCCGTATTGAGCAATTCACTGGTACTTCCTGCTTTAGTTTTTGCATGTGACATGCTGGTAAAAATTTGGCCTGCATTAACGTCCTCAGCCACCGCTCCTGGGTGAACATTTTCTTGTTTGCTTATGGCCTTATAGAGTTAGTTGAGAGCGGTCTTAGTGCCAGCTTCGCTTCTTTAATATTAGACATGAAAAAAATACACACACCCCCACCCCTTGTCTTAACAGAGGCAGCTCCTCTGTTCTGCCGGTGCCGGTGGAAAATCCCACCAGCTCTATATTGTCCGTTTCCTCGTTCAGCCACGTCTCGGTGAAACATAAGATGTTACAGTTTTAGAATGTCCCGCTGATAGGATAATCTCAATAGTAGGTCATCAATTTTATTTGTACGTTAGCAAGGAGAATGGACGGCATTGGGAGTTTACTCGCTTGCCTCCGGATTTCCGGAAGGATCCCCGATATGAGTCCCATTTTCCGGCTTCTCAGAAGGATCCCCGATATGAGTCCCCTTTTCCGGCTTCTCAGAAGGATCCCGGATATGAGTCCCCTTTTCCGGCTTCTCAGAAGGATCCCCGATATGAGTCCCCTTTTCCGGCTTCTCAGAAGGATCCCTGATATGAGTCCCCTTTTCCGGCGTCTTTTCTTCACGCAAAAGGCTCTGGGCCTGTTCCAGTGAAAGCAGGATATCCTTGTCGTCGAACTCGTTAAAGGAAAAAGTTTATTCCAGTTCGCGGTGAGTTATCGCGTTTCTGATGTCCAGAAGTTATTTTCGGTCATAAGAGACGGTAGCAGTAACATTATGTACACAATAAATTAAAAAATTAAAAAATAAGTAAAAAATAAGTTACACAAAAAACGCAAAAAAAACAACAACAAAATTGCAGAAATGGTTGGGAGAATGTAAAACGTCAGCCATGTTCTTCAGCGCCATCTTTATCCGTTATCAGTCGATCCAAAACGGAGATGTATGGGTAAACCACTTCTCCAACCTTTTTGGCCCTATAACAAACAACAAACAACAATAACATATACATGATCAAATACAAATCTTAGAATCAACTATTAAAGACTACCAGAACACACTGGATTCTCCAATTCCATTGAATGAACCACAGGACAACAGACAAACCCTCCAACCCAGAAAGGCCTGTCAGAGCCCTATGGAAGCTTTGACCTGTCTGTGGTCTCCATAGATGTCAGCTTGGGTCAGCTTCACCTTTCCACATCCTGACCTCAACCAGTAGGTTCAAATCACAACACTGTCCTTACATCAGTATGGCTGTGTCTCACATGACACCCTGTTTCCTACGTAGTGAACGACTTTTGACCAGAGCTCTATGACACCCTATTCCCTACATAGTGCACTACTTTAGACCTGAGCCCTATGGCACCCTATTCCCTACATAGTGCACTACTTTTGACCAGAGCCCTAAGTAGTGTACTATGCATGACCATTGGGCTCTGGTAAATAATAGTGGCCTGTATATGACATAGGGTGTCATTCAGGATCAGAACTTTCTTCCATCTCCCTTCTGGTACTCCTTACAGGTGTGGGTGTGACAGACCGTAGCCATGGTACCCAAGCAAGGCATGACGCTGCTGCTGCTGCTCCTGGTCGTCGCCACGGCAGCGGTGATGGGACAGAGGAGCCAGCGTCGCCCGGCAACCACAGACGAATGGAACTACAAGGCTGGCTGTGAGCTTTTGATGTTTCCCGGGTCGTGTCCTAAATGTCTCCCTGTATTCCATACAGAGTGCACAGGGGATAGGGAGACACTGGGGACGTGGTCTCTGTCTTTACTGCTGTGTGTAAATGACAAAACAGTGTTGGTGAAATGAATTCAGTTTTGTGGAATCACAACGTGAGAGACAGAAACACTATCCTGTTAATTAACTGTCAGTCTGTCTGTCTGTCTGTCTGGCTGTCCGTCTGTCCGTCTGTCCGTCTGTCCGTCTGTCCGTCTGTCCGTCTGTCTGTCTGTCTGTCTGTCTGTCTGTCTGTCTGTCTGTCTGTCTGTCTGTCTGTCTGTCTGTTTGTCTGTCTGTGGTTCCTAGCGGAGAAGGTAAACATGCGTGGGGTGTCCAACCTCACCCAGGTTCTGGACAACTGGAGGTTTGACATCCTCACTGAGATGAAGACACTGCTCCAGAACGACCACCAGTCACTACTGCCAGACTACGCCAGGTAGAGGGGGAGGAGGGGAGAGAGAGGAGGAGAGGGTATGGGGTGGATGGACAGGAAGGGGAGGAGGGGAGAGAGGAGGAGAGGGTATGGGGTGGATGGACAGGAAGGGGAGGAGGGGAGAGAGGAGGAGAGGGTATGGGGTGGATGGACAGGAAGGGGGAGAGAGAAAGAGTGAGAGTGTGGGTGTGAGTGTGTGTGAGAGAGAGAGAGGGAGCGAGAGAGTGGGTGGATGTGAGGTGTGTGTGTGTGTGTGTGAGAGAGAGAGAGAGAGATTGACTGTTACCATTTTATTGTTATTATTTTTGTATTTAATTTTATATTATTATTTGCTTTCATTTATATTTTGTTACAATGTATATTGTATACATTGTTGCTTTGGCAATATTGACACAATGTTTTTCATGCCAATAAAGCAGCTTGAATTTGAATTTGAATTTGAGAGAGAGTAGGTGTGAGTGTATGTGAGAGAGAGAGAGGGAGCGAGAGAGTGGGTGGATGTGAGGTGTGTGTGTGAGATAGAGAGTGAGTGAATGGATGGATGTGAGATACAACTTTTGATTTAGTTTAGTTGATTTAGTTTTTTCAAATGGCAAAATAACAGTGTGTCTGTATGATGTTGTTGGAGAATATCTGAAACTGAAACTGAAAGTCAAACGTTGTGTGGTCGGCCATGTCATAACAACACTCGAAAGCTGCAATTTGATTGGCTAAAATAGAACGTGTGATTATGGTTAGACATGGAAAGAGGTTAAAAAGGCAGTTAGTATTTTATCCCAAACCCTAATGGCACCCTTTTCCCTATATAGTGCACTAAGGGCCCCTGGTCAAAAGTAGTGCACTACATAGGGAATATGATGTCATTTGGAACGTGGTTAATGTTCCACACAGCACAGAGAAATGGACAGTTTCCTCTCACTGACGTTAATATAGCTGACGTTATATTTAATGCTCTCCTCTCCTCTCCTCTCCTCTCCTCTCCTCTCCTCTCCTCTCCTCTCCTCTCCTCTCCTCTCCTCTCCTCCCCACACCTCCCCTCTCCTCTCCTCTCCCTCCTCTCCTCTCCTCTCCTCTCCTCTCCTCTCCTCTCCTCTCCTCTCCTCTCCTCTCCTCTCCTCTCCTCTCCTCTCCTCTCCTCTCCTCTCCTCTCCTCTCCTCTCCTCTCCTCCTCCTCTCCTCTTCTCTCATCTCCTCTCCTCTCTTCTCCTCTCCTCTCCTCTCCTCAGGATCCAGCCCCTGTCTGAGGCTCTGAATGACCTTTACAAGGAGTTCAACTCTCTCAAGGCTCACCTTGGTGATCTCACAGAAAAATTCGTCGCCATAGAAACCTTCATCGACGAGGTCAAGACTGAGCGGGCCAATGGTGGCACCTTGGCCCCGCCTCCAACCCAAACCCCGCCTCCAACCCAGTGCCAGCTAGGAGGAGAGTGGTCAAAAAGAAAGCTCCCGCCTCTTAAATGACTAAAACTCCACCCCATCCCATTGACCCCACCCAACTCATCCTACTCACCCCAACCTACTATGCTCTACCCTACCCTACCCCATCCCATCCCACTGACCCCATCCCACTGACCCCATCCCATCTCACTGACCCCATCCTACTGACCCCATCCCATCCCGCTGACCCCATCCCACTGACCCTATCCCTCTGACCCCATCCCACTGACCCCATCCCATCCCACTGACCCCATCCCACTGACCCTATCCCTCTGACCCCATCCCACTGACCCCATCCCATCCCACTGACCCCATCCCATCTCACTGACCCCATCCCATCCTGCTGACCCCATCCCACTGACCCTATCCCTCTGACCCCATCCTACTGACCCCATCCCATCCCGCTGACCCCATCCCACTGACCCTATCCCTCTGACCCCATCCCACTGACCCCATCCGATCCCACTGACCCCATCCCATCCCACTGACCCTATCCCTCTGACCCCATCCCACTGACCCCATCCCATCCCACTGACCCCATCCCATCTCACTGACCCCATCCCATCCTGCTGACCCCATCCCACTGACCCCATCCCATCCCACTGACCCCGTCCCATCCCACTGACCCCATCCCATCCCGCTCACCCCATCCCACTGACCCCATCCCATCCCACTGACCCCATCCCTCTGACCCCATCTCACTGACCCCATCCCATCCAACAGACCCCATCCCATCCCTTATTCTGTCCATTTATAGATGTAACTCTGGTTTTATGTGTAACTTTATAAACAGTTTAGCCCTCTGCTCTGACATTCTGGGGATTCATTCTCTATTCTGGATGTGAGATTAGGCATTTATCAGACAAAACCATTCTGATAGTAAAATACATTTAATTAATACATTTTAAACTCACCTGACTATAGGGAAAGGCAGAGGAAGAGAGACTGAGAGAGAGAGAGAGAGAGAGAGAGACAGAGAGAGCGAGAGAGAGAGAGAGAGGAGAGAGAGAGAGAGAGAGAGAGAGAGAGAGAGAGAGAGAGGGAGAGAGAGAGAGAGCTAGAGAGAGAGAGAGAGAGAGAGGGAGAGAGAGAGAGAGAGAGAGAGAGGGAGAGAGAGAGAGAGAGAGAGAGAGAGAGAGAGCTAGAGAGAGAGAGAGAGAGGGAGAGAGAGAGAGAGAGAGAGAGAGAGAGAGAGAGAGCAATAACTAAGCATGTTTAAGTGGTCTTATAATGGTGAATTGAATTAAATAACCTACAAATAAAACCTAATTATTCTGTATACATTGATGGAGGTAAATAAATATGTTTTTTTTGCATCAATTCAATGTCTACATCCTCCCTATCAATCCCTGACTCTACACATCCTAGTACTGTCTGTCTACACATTCTAGTACAGTCTGTCTCTACACATTCTAGTACAGTCTGACTCTACACCTTCTAGTACAGTCTGACTCTACACATTCTAGTACAGTCTGACTACACATTCTAGTACAGTCTGACTCTACACATTCTAGTACAGTCTGTCTACACATTCTAGTACAGTCTGTCTCTACACATTCTAGTACAGTCAGTCTACACATTCCAGTACTGTCTGTCTCTACACATTCTATTACAGTCTGTCTCTACACATTCTAGTACAGTCTGACTCTACACATTCTAGTACAGTCTGGTACAGCTAGTACAGTCTGTCTCTACACATTCTAGTACAGTCTGACTCTACACATTCCAGTACAGTCTGGTACAGCTAGTACAGTCTGTCTCTACACATTCTAGTACAGTCTGACTCTACACATTCTAGTACAGTCTGTCTCTACACATCCTAGTACAGTCTGTCTACACATTCTAGTACAGTCTGTCTACACATTCCAGTACTGTCTGTCTCTACACATTCTAGTACAGTCTGTCTACACATTCTAGTACAGTCTGGTACAGCTAGTACGGTCTGTCTCTACACATTTTAGTACAGTTTGTCTACACATTCTAGTACAGTCTGGTACAGCTAGTACAGTCTGTCTCGACACATTCTAGTACAGTCTGACTCTACACATTCCAGTACAGTATGGTACAGCTAGTACAGTCTGTCTCAACACATTCTAGTACAGTCTGACTCTACACATTCCAGTACAGTCTGGTACAGCTAGTACAGTCTGTCTCTACACATTCTAGTACAGTCTGTCTACACATTCTAGTGCAGTCTGGTACAGCTAGTACAGTCTGACTCTACACATTCTAGTACGGTCTGTCTCTACACATTCTAGTACAGTCTGACTCTACACATTCTAGTACAGTCTGTCTCTACACATTCTAGTACAGTCTGACTCTACACATTCTAGTACAGTCTGACTCTACACATTCTAGTACAGTCTGTCTCTACACATTCTAGTACAGTCTGACTCTACACATTCTAGTGCAGTCTGGGCAGGGCAGGATTTTGTTCCATACACTCTAAGAAAAATATAGATCTATATAGAACCAAAAAGGGTTCTTTTCCTTGCTTATACGGCACTAATGTTCTATTTAGAACCCCAATAACCCTTTTCTTGAAATGTGGGGTTCTATATAGAACATATGAAGCAAGCAATATAACGTTTTTGTTTTTAAATGACCTAATCAGGGTCTTGATGATTGGTTGGCTTGCTAAACTATGTGTCTTAGTGCTGGTATGGAACTAAACCCTGCAGCCACTGCTCTTGTAACGCTACAGCGATCGAGGTGTCAGTTGCTATGTTAACCCTCTTGAGGGAGACAGTGGCTTCTTGTTATCCCTCCTCTCACAGTCCACATTACCAGAAGTGGATCTATCTGGCATTGTTTTTGTATTTTACACCCCCCATCTTTTCTCCCCAATTTCAATCTTGTCTCATTTACATTTAAGTCATTTAGCAGACGCTCTTATCATCGCTGCAACTCCCCAACGGGCTCGGGAGGCGAAGGTCGAGTCGTGCGTCCTCCGAAAAACATGACCCGCCAAAACCGCGCTTCTTAATTAACACCCGCCTGTTTAACCCGGGAAGCCAGATGCACCAATGTGTCGGAGGAAAAACCGTTCAACTGATGACCGGGGTCAGCCTGCAGGCACCCGTCCCGACACAAGGAGTCGCTAGAGCGCCAGTTGTTATACAGCCAGGGATCAAACCTAGGCCTGTAGTGACGCCTCCAGCACTGCGATGCAGTGGCTTAGACTGCTCGGGAGGCCCCAATATACATTTTTGAATTGGTTAAAATTAGCACTTGTTCATCAAGCTGCCTCACGCTACATAGTGCACTATATAGGGAGTAGGGTGCCATTTGGTACAACCTATCAGGTTATCCTACTGTAGGAATATACCTGACTTGTATCACTGTCCTTGTTTCTTCAATAAAGGCACGGTAACCTTCTGTTTTGTTCACAGGCTCTGCAATAGACTAGTGTCCTGTCCAGGGGGTGTCCTGTACATCACACCGTCTCACTACAGAAACAGGAGATAGACTAGTGTCCTGTCCAGGGGATGTACTGTACATCAAGCGGTCTCACTACAGAAACAGGAGATAGACTAGTGTCCTGTCCAGGGGGTGTCCTGTACATCAAGCGGTCTCACTACAGAAACAGGAGATAGACTAGTGTCCTGTCCAGGGGGTGTCCTGTACATCAGTTTTAACACAGATTCGCATTGAGGTATTTTGTTCTCCAACGTTGTTTTTTTTCTCTTCACAAGTTTCTATTGGTTCAGAAAGTGTTGTAACTCAGGAAAAACACGTGCAACACAAAACACTTCAACGGGAATACGTGTTAAAACATGTTACAGCTCGTATTGCAGACACACCTACGAGTGAAATGTCTGACTGAGCACTTTCCCACGTTATAAGAAGGGAACTGCCTCTGTTGTAAAGTTAGAACAGTCAGTGGCTAATGGATACTTATGGATACAGACTTATGGATACAGTGTCACAGAACTTTATCCAGACAACCAAATTGTAGCTTTTGGACGAGCCCAATGAATAGGCCTATCAGACGGGTGGGATACCAATCGCACCAGTTATAAACAGGTCGTTTATGTGTGTTTTAACAAAATCACAAAATCTGATCTAACAGTACCACAAAGTGTTTTTCTAAAAATCTGATTTGGATATATTTAGATTCATAACATTTAGAATTTAAACTTTTTCAGGATGAGAAAAACATTTTCTGCTAAATGCCCAATACAGTGTGAAATACACATAAACAACAGCCGAAAGGCTGTTGCCATAGCAAACAACCAAGGCTGATTTTGATGGCCGGCAATCACAATATTCTGAATATTTCCCCACTAGGTGATGCGAGCGTGGCGTTTTCATAGTTTTAGTCAAATTCTGTTGATATCTTTATGACATCTATAGACTCCTCCATTGAGAAATATATATTACAGTACCAGTCAAAAGTTCAGACACACCGACTCATTCAAAGGTTTTTATTTATTTTTACTATTTTCTACATTGTAGAATAATGGTGAAGACATGAAGACTATGAAATAACACATATGGAATCAATCAACCAAATCAAATCAAATCAAATCAAATCAAATCAAATGTATTTATATAGCCCTTCGTACATCAGCTGATATCTCAAAGTGCTGTACAGAAACCCAGCCTAAAACCCCAAACAGCAAACAATGCAGGTGTAAAAGCACGGTGGCTAGGAAAAACTCCCTAGAAAGGCCAAAACCTAGGAAGAAACCTAGAGAGGAACCAGGCTATGTGGGGTGGCCAGTCCTCTTCTGGCTGTGCCGGGTAGAGATTATAACAGAACATGACCAAGATGTTCAAATGTTCATAAATGACCAGCATGGTCGAATAATAAGGCAGAACAGTTGAAACTGGAGCAGCAGCACAGTCAGGTGGACTGGGGACAGCAAGGAGTCATCATGTCAGGTAGTCCTGGGGCACGGTCCTAGGGCTCAGGTCAGTTGAAACTGGAGCAGCAGCATGGCCAGGTGGACTGGGGACAGCAAGGAGTCATCATGTCAGGTAGTCCTGGGACATGGTCCTAGGGCCCAGGCCAGTTGAAACTGGAGCAGCAGCATGGCCAGGTGGACTGGGGACAGCAAGGAGTCATCATGTCAGGTAGTCCTGGGGCATGGTCCTAGGGCTCAGGTCCTCCGAGAGAGAGAAAGAAAGAGAGAAGGAGAGAATTAGAGAACGCACACTTAGATTCACACAGGACACCGAATAGGACAGGAGAAGTACTCCAGATATAACAAACTGACCCTAGCCCCCCGACACATAAACTAATGCAGCATAAATACTGGAGGCTGAGACAGGAGGGGTCAGGAGACACTGTGGCCCCATCCGAGGACACCCCCGGACAGGGCCAAACAGGAAGGATATAACCCCACCCACTTTGCCAAAGCACAGCCCCCACACCACTAGAGGGATATCTTCAACCACCAACTTACCATCCTGAGACAAGGCCAGGTATAGCCCACAAAGATCTCCGCCACAGCTCAACCCAAGGGGGCGCCAACCCAGACAGGCCGACCACAACAGTGAATCAACCCACCCAGGTGACGCACCCCCCCAGGGACGGCATGAGAGAGCCCCAGTAAGCCAGTGACTCAGCCCCCGTAACAGGGTAGAGGCAGAGAATCCCAGTGGAAAGAGGGGAATCGGCCAGGCAGAGACAGCAAGGGCGGTTCGTTGCTCCAGAGCCTTTCCGTTCACCTTCCCACTCCTGGGCCAGACTACACTCAATCATATGACCCACTGAAGAGATGAGTCTTCAGTAAAGACTTAAAGGTTGAGACCGAGTTTCCGCCTCTGACATGGGTAGGCAGACCGTTCCATAAAAATGGAGCTCTATAGGAGAAAGCCCTGCCTCCAGCTGTTTGCTTAGAAATTCTAGGGACAATTAGGAGGCCTGCGTCTTGTGACCGTAGCGTACGTGTAGGTATGTACGGCAGGACCAAATCAGAGAGATAGGTAGGAGCAAGCCCATGTAATGCTTTGTAGGTTAGCAGTAAAACCTTGAAATCAGCCCTTGCTTTGACAGGAAGCCAGTGTAGAGGCTAGCACTGGAGTAATATGATCAAATTTTTGGTTCTAGTCAGGATTCTAGCAGCCGTATTCAGCACTAACTGAAGTTTATTTGGTGCTTTATCCGGATAGCTGAAAATAGAGCATTGCAGTAGTCTAACCTAGAAGTGACAAAAGCATGGATTAATTTTTCTGCATCATTTTTTGGACAGAAAGTTTCTGATTTTTTGCAATGTTACGTAGATGGAAAAAGCTGTCCTCGAAATGGTCTTGATATGTTAGAAGTTAACCAATGTTGTGTTAAACAAATCAAAATATATTTTATATTTGAGATTCTTCAAAGTAGCCACTCTGCCTTGATGACAGCTTTGCACACTCTTGGCATTCTCTCAACCAGCTTCATGAGATAGTCACCTGGAATGCATTTCAATTAACAGGTGTGACTTGTTTAAAGTTAATTTGTGGAATTTATTTCCTTCTTACTGCATTTGAACCAATCAGTTGTGTTGTGACAAGGTAGGGGTGATATACAGAATATAGCCCTATTTGGTAAAAGACCAAGTCCATATTATGTCAAGAACAGCTCAAATAAGCAAAGAGAAACGACAGTTCATCATTACTTTAAGAAGGTCTGTCAATCACGGAACATTTCAAGAATTTTTTAAAGTTTCTTCAAGTGGTGCCGCAAAAAACCATCAAGCGTTATGATGAAACTGGTTCTCATGAGGACCGCACAGGAAAGGAAGAGCCAGAGTTACCTCTGCTGGAGAGGATAAGTTCATTAGAGTTACCAGCCTCAGAAATTGCAGCCAAAATAAATGGTTCACAGAGCTCAAGTAACAGACACATCTCAACTGTTCAGAGGGGACCTCGTGAATCAAGCATTCATGGTCAAATTGATGCAAATAAACCACTATTAAAGGACATCAAAACTATGAAATAACACATATGGGATCTAAATAAATCACTGAGTGTCACCAGCCATGCACCCCACACCATCACACCTCCTCCTCCATGTAATGTAAAAGGACCAGTGAGCCGTAGAGTAGGAGAGCTGATCTAGGATCAGGTCCCCTGTCCATGTAATCTAAAATGACCAGTATTCAGTCATAGAGCTGGTCTAGGATCAGGTCCCCTGTCCATGTAATCTTATTCATTATGATTCTAAGGATTAAAAACTGATCCTAGATCATAACACTGATGCAGAGACGCTATTTGAATCGAGGAGGCAGAAAGTAGGTATGGAACACAGCCAAGCCCAGCCCAAGACTAGGGATTACTTTCAGTATCATTTCCTGAACACTGGACTCTTCATGGGAAGTCCTGCCCCCAGAGTAAATAACACACACACACACACACACACACACACACACACACACACACACACACACACACACACACACACACACACACACACACACACACACACACTTCTCACTAGGCCTCATACGGATCTACACGGAAACCGAGCACCAGAAAAAAAAGAGATTACATTTATTGTAAAAACACCAGGTACTGTGATTTCTTTATGTGCTTTTTTGTGATCTAGTCTGTCCTTACTAACCAAGTTAGATCTAGTCTGTCTTTACTAACCAAGTTCGATCTAGTCTGTCCTTACTAACCAAGTTAGATCTAGTCTGTCTTTACTAAACAAGTTAGATCTAGTCTGTCCTTACTAACCAAGTTAGATCTAGTCTGTCCTTACTAACCAAGCCCGATCTAGTCTGTCTTTACTAAACAAGTTAGATCTAGTCTGTCTTTACTAACCAAGTTCGATCTAGTCTGTCTTTACTAAACAAGTTAGATCTAGTCTGTCCTTATAACAAGTTAGATCTAGTCTGTCCTTACTAACCAAGTTCAATCTAGTCTGTCTTTACTAAACAAGTTAGATCTAGTCTGTCCTTACTAATCAAGTTAGATCTAGTCTGTCCTTACTAAACAAGTTAGATCTAGTCTGTCCTTACTAACCAAGTTAGATCTAGTCTGTCCTTACTAAACAAGTTAGATCTAGTCTGTCCTTACTAAACAAGTTAGATCTAGTCTGTCCTTACTAAACAAGTTAGATCTAGTCTGTCCTTACTAAAACAAGTTCGATCTTGATGTATATTTTTGTAGGTCTGAAGAATATGAAGAATCTAGTGGATAATTAACAACTTTATAGTTGATAATTAACAACTTTATTTGATCTAATTTGAGTTTATTGTTTATGTTCAGATACACCAACAGTTGTAATCTAACAAGGACATGATTCAAAAATCAATGATACATACACTACCGGTCAAAAGTTTTAGAACACCTACTCATTCAAGGGTTTTTCTTTATTTGTACTATTTTCTACATTGTTGAACAATAATGAAGACATCAACACTATGAAATAACCCATATGGAATCATGTAGTAACCAAAAAAAAAAAAAAGTGTTAAATAAATCAAAATATATTTTACATTCTTCAAAGTAGCCACCCTTTGCCTTTTATTGAACTAGGCAAGTCAGTTAAATTATGGAACGTTTCGACAACATCCGGTGAAATTGCAGAGCGCAATTTTAAAATATTTTTTATTATAAATATTTAACTTTCATACATTCACAAGTGCAATACACCAAATTAAAAGCTTTAACTTATCTAGCCACCGTGTCAGATTTCAAAAGGCTTCATGGTGAAAGCAAACCATGCTATTATCTGACGACAGCACCCATCAAACAAACACATGACAATCATATTTCAACCCACCAGGCGCGACACAAAACCCAGAAATAACGATATAATTCATGCCTTACCTTTGAAGATCTTCTCCTGTTGGCACTGTAATATGTCCCATAAACATCACAAATGGTCCTTTTGTTTGATTAATTCCGTCGTTATATCTCCAAAATGTCCATTTATTTGGCCCATTTGATTCAGAAAAACACCGGTTCCAGCTTGCCCAACATGACTACAAAATATCTAATAAGTTACCTGTAATCTTGATCCAAACATTTCAAACAACTTTCCTAATCCAACTTTAGATATTTTAAACCGTAAATAATCGATCAAATTTAAGACGGGATAAACTGGGCGGCAGGGTAGCCTAGTGGTTAGAGTGTAGAGGTGGCAGGGTAGCCTAGTGGTTAGAGTGTAGAGGCGGCAGGGTAGCCTAGTGGTTTGAACGTTGGACGAGTAACTGAAAGGTTGCAAGTTCAAATCCCCGAGCTGACAAGGTACAAATCTGTCATTCTGCCCCTGAACAGGCAGTTAACGCACTGTTCCTAGGCCGTCATTGAAAATAAGAATTTGTTCTTAACTGACTTGCCTAGTTAAAATAAAAAATAAAGAAACTGTGTTCAATACCGGATGAAAACAAAGTGAAGCACGTTCCAGGTCGCGCGCACCAAAACATTAGAGTGGACCTGGAGTGACACATGAAAATAACAGGGCTACTTCTTCATTTCTCAAAGGAAAAACATCAACCAATTTCTAAAGACTGTTGACATCTAGTGGAGCCATACGAACTGCAACCAAATGCCTCAAATCTAGATTCACATAGAAACCCGGGGTTTCGCCTCTGCCAAATAAGTTTGGTTATACTCAGAGACATCATTTTAACAGTTTTGGAAACATTAGTGTTTTCTATCCAAATCTACCGATATTTGCATATCCTAACTTCTGGGCCTGAGTAGCAGGCAGTTTTTTTAAGGCACGCTTTTCATCCAGACATTGAAAATACCCCTAGCCCAAAGAGGTTTTAAGAACAAATTATTGTTTACAATGATGGCCTACCGTGGCCAAACCCAGATAACACTGGGCCAATTGTGCACTGCCTATGGGACTCACAATCACTGCTGGATGTGATTCAGCTGGATTCGAACCAAGGACTGTAACAGGATTCGAACCAAGGACTGTAATGACACCTCTTGCACTGAGATTCAGTGCCTTAGACAGCTGCATGACTCAGGAGCCTGACTTGATGACAGCTTTGCACACTCTTGGCATTACAAAAAAAAACATAATTTCACTTTGACATTATGGGTATTGTGCTTAAGCCAGTGAACCAAAATCTACATTTTTATATATATTTTTAAACTGTAACACAACAAAATGTGGAAAACGTCAAGGGTGTGAATACTTTCTGAAGGCACTGTACATGTCAGTAGTTACGAGCAAACTATATGAAAGGCTATATTAGGTTGATAAAATTTGATTTGTATAATGTATGCCTTAAAGGTGGAATACTTAATGGTAAACTGCCATGTTCATTTGTATTACAACATACACTACCGAACTTACTTCAAACAACCAACACTGATTTTCCCTCAGATATCATTGCATCACAGGACATTATAGAACAGCAGAGTGTGTAGTGTTTTTGTTTCACCACGTTACCATGGCTCCTCACCTCCACTTGATCAACAAAATCAAAAACAATAACAACGTAGGTGGGGTGGACAGTGCGCGGCTTCCATCTTTTATTGATCTTAATTGTTCTCCTCATTCGTCAGATCAATATTCCCTGTTCTGTGAGAGCAATGGCCAGGTCAGAGAATATCCCTCTGGAGGAGATGGTGAGCATCCTGGATCGATGCGGACCAGCTCTGACATATGTCCTACATAGCAAGTTTGGATGTACTGCTGTGCTCCATGGTGTTGATGCGGTGCAATGAGGAAATTCAAGAAGCCAGGTGAGAAAAGGTTTTCTACCCAGCTGTCAAAGGACCTCAACAGTAAAAGACAGTGAAAAATAACAGTAGCGTTGCTACATACAGGCACCGGTTAGTCGGGCTGATTGGAAGCCCATGTACATGTAGATCTGGTTAAAGTGACTATGCATATATGATGAACAGAGAGTAGCAGTAGCGTAAAAGAGGTTGGCAGGTGGTGGCTGGGACACAATGCAGATAGCCCAGTTAGCCAACAAAAGGGAGCACTGGTTGGTCAGGCCAATTGAGGTAGTATGTACATGAATGTATAGTTAAAGTGACTATGCATATATGATAAACAGAGAGTAGCAGCAGTGTAAGAGGGGTTGGGGGGCACACAATGCAAATAGTCCGGGTAACCATTTGGTTACCTGTTCAGAAGTCTTATGGCTTGGGGGTAAAACTGGCGAGAAGCCTTTTGTCCTAGACTTGGCACTCGGTACCGCTTGCCATGCGGTAGTAGAGAGAACAGTCTATGACTGGGGTAGCTGGGTCTTATACAATCTTTTGGACCGCCTGGTGTAGAGGTCCCTGGATGGCAGGCAGCTTGGCCCCAGTGATGTCCTGCCTTCCTCTGACACCACCTGGTGTAGAGGTTCTGGATGGCAGGCAGCTTGGCCCCAGTGATGTCCTGGGCCTTCCTCTGACACCACCTGGTATAGAGGTCCTGGATGGCAGGCAGCTTGGCCCCAGTGATGTCCTGGGCCGTACGCACTATCCTCTGAAGTGCCTAACGGTCGGAGGCCGAGCAGTTGCCGTATCAGGCAGTGAAACAACCAGTCAGGATGCTCTCGATGTTGCAGCTGTAGATCCTTTTGAGGATCTGAGGACTCAAGCCAAATCCTTTTAGTTTCTGATGGGGAATAGGCTTTGTCGTGCCCTCTTCACGACTGTCTTGGTGTGTTTGGACCATTCTAGTTTGTTGGTGATGTGGACACCAAGGAACTTGAAGCTCTCAATCTGCTCCACTACAGCCCCTCGATGAGAATGTGGGCGTGCTCGGTCCTCCTTTTCCTGTAGTCCACAATCATCTCCTTAGTCTTGGTTATGTTGAGGATAGGTTGTTATTCTGGCACCACCCGGCCAGGTCTCTGACCTCCTCCCTATTGGCTGTCTCGTTGTTGTCGGTGACCAGGCCTACCACTGTTGTGTCATCTGCAAACCTAATGATGGTGTTGGAGTCATGCCTGGCCGTGCAGTCATGGGTGAACAGGGAGTACAGGAGGGGACTGAGCACGCACCCCTGGGGAGCTCCAGTGTTGAGGATCAGTGTGGCAGATGTTGCTTACCTACCCTTACCACCTGGGGGCGGCTCATCAGGAAGTCAGGATTCAGTTGCAGAGGAGGTGTTTGAGTCCCAGGATCCTTAGCTTAGTGATGAGCTTTGTGGGCACTAGGGTGTTGAACGCTGAACTGTAGTCAATGAATAGCATTCTCAAATAGGTGTTCCTTTTGTCCAGGTGGGAAAGGATAGTGTGGAGTGCAATAGAGATTGCATCATCTGTGGATTTGTTTGGGCGGTATGCAAATTGGAGTGGGTCTAGGGTTTCTGGGATAATGGTGATGTGAGCCATTACCAGCCATTCAAAGAACTTCATGACTACGGACGTGAGTGCTACGGGTATGTAGTCATTTAGGCAGGTTGCCTTCGTGTTCTTGGGCACAGGGACACTGGTGGTCTGCTTGAAACATGTTGGTATTACAGATTCAGTCAGGGACATGTTGAAAATGTCAGCTAAGACACATGCCAGTTAGTCAGCACATGCCCGGAGCACACGTCCTGGTAATCCGTCTGGCCCCGCAGCCTTGTGAATGTTGACCTGTTTAAAGGTCTTACTCACGCCCGGCTACAGAGAGCGTGATCACACAGTTGTCCTGAACAGCTGATGCTCTCATGCATGCCTCAGTGTTGCTTGCATCGAAGAGAGCACAGAAGTGATTTAGCTCGTCCTGGTAGGCTCGTGTCACTGGGCAGCTCGCGGCTGTGCTTCCCTTTGTAGCCTGTAATAGTTTGCAAGCCCTGCCACATAGACAAGCTTCGAGCCGGTGTAGTATGGCTCAATCTTAGCCCTGTATTGACGCTTTCCTGTTTGATGATTCGTCGCAGGACATGGCAGGATTTCTTGTAAGCTTCCGGGTTAGAGTCCCGCGACCTTGAAAGCGGCAGCTCTACCCTTTAGCTCAGTGCGAATGTTGCCTGTAAATCATGGCTTCTGGTTGGGGTATGTACGTACAGTCACTGTGGGGACGGCGCCCTCGATGCACTTATTGATACAGCCAGCAACTGATGTGGTGTATTCCTCAACGTCATCGGAAGAATCCCGAACATGTTCCAGTCTGTGATAGCAAAACAGTCCTGTAGTTTAGCATCTGCTTCATCTGACCACGTTTTGCTAATCGAGTCATTGGTGCTTCCTGCTTTAATTTTTGCTTGTGAGCAGGAATCAGTATAGAGTTGTGGTTGGATTTACCAAATGGAGGGGCGAGCGGAGATTTGTACGCGTCTCTGTGTGTGGAGTAAAGGTGATCTAGATTTGTTTTCCTCTGGTTGCACATTTAACATGTTGATAGAGATTTTGGTAGAACTGATTTAAGTTTCCCTGCATTAAAGTCTCCGGCCACTAGGAGCGCCGCCTCTGGGTGAGAGTGGTTTCCTGTTTGCTTATTTCCTTATACAGCTGGCTGAGTGCGGTCTTAGTGCCAGCATCCGTCTGGGGTGGTAAAAAAAACAGCCACGAAAAGTATAGCTGAAAGCTCTCTAGGCAAGTAGTGGGGTCTGCAATTTATCACAAGATACTCTACTTCAGGCGAGCAAAATCTAGGGACTTCCTTAGATTTCGTGCACCAGCTGTTGTTTACAAATATGCACAGACCATCCCCACTCATCTTACCGGGAGTGTGCTGTTCTATCTTACGCTGCAGCGTATATCCCGTTAGCTGAATATCCATGTCATCATTCAATACGATTCCGTGAAACATAAGATATTACAGTTTTGATGTCCCTTCGGTAGGATATTCGTGATCGTACCTCCCCTCAGTTTATTGTCCAATGATTGCACATTGGAGTAATATTGTGATAACGGCAGCTTTCCCACTCGCTTTCTGCGGATCCTTACGAGGCATCCCGCTCTGTGTCTGTACCTCGTCTCTTCTTCTTGCAAATACCTGGGATGTTGGGTGTTCGGAATGTCCTGTGCGTCCTGCTTGTTGAAGAAAAAATTATTTGTCTAATCCGAGGTGATGATCGCTGTCCTGATATCCAGAAGCTCTTTGTCTAATCAAGGTGAGTGATCGCTGTCCTGATATCCAGAAGCTCTTTGTCTAATCCGAGGTGAGTGATCGCGGTCCTGATATCCAGAAGCACTTTGTCTAATCCAAGGTGAGTGATCGCTGTCCTGATATCTAGAAAGCTCTTTGTCCGAGTGCTTCTACACCTGCATTGCTTGCGGTTTTGGGGTTTTAGGCTGGGTTTCTGTACAGCACTTTGAGATATCAGCTGATGTACAAAAGGGCTATATAAATACATTTGATTTGATTTTGATTTGTCTAATCCGAGGTGAGTGTTCAATGTCCTGATATCCAGAAGCTCTTTGTCTAATCCGAGGTGAGTGATCCTGATATCCAGAAGCTCTTTGTCTAATCCGGTGAGTGATCTCTGTCCTGATATCCAGAAAACTCTTTGTCTAATCCGAGGTGAGTGTTCACTGTCCTGATGTCCAGGAAGCTCTTTGTCTAATCCGAGGTGAGTGATCCTGATATCCAGAAACTCTTTGTCTAATCCGAGGTGAGTGATCACTGTCCTGATATCCAGAAGCTCTTTGTCTAATCCGGTAGTGATCGCTGTCCTGATATCTAGAAGCTCTTTGTCTAATCCGAGGTGAGTGATCGCTGTCCTGATATCCAGAAGCTCTTTGTCTAATCCGAGGTGAGTACGCTGTCCTGATATCCAGAAGCTCTTTGTCTAATCCGAGGGTGAGGTGATCGCTGTCCTGATATCCAGAAGCTCTTTGTCTAATCCAGTGGAGTGATCCTGATATCCAGAAGCTCTTTGTCTAATCCGAGGTGGTGGTCGCTGTCCTGATATCCAGAAACTCTTTGTCTAATCCGAGTGAGGATCAGCTGTCCTGATATCCAGAAGCTCTTTGTCTAATCGAGGGTGAGTGATCTGATATCCAGAAGCTCTTTGTCTAATCCGAGGTGAGTGATCGCTGTCCTGATATCAAGCTCTTTGTCTAATCGGAGGTAGTGATCGCTGTCCTGATATCTAGAAGCTCTTTGTATAATCCGGTGAGTGATCGTTGTCTGATGTCCGAAGCTCTTTGTCTAATCAGAGTGAGTGATCGCTGTCCTGATATCCAGAAGCTCTTTGTCTAATCCAAGGTAGTGATCGCGGTCCTGATATCCAGAAGCACTTTGTCTAATCCAAGGTGAGTGATCGCTGTCCTGATATCCAGAAGCTCTTAGTCTAATCCGAGGTGAGTGATCGCTGTCCTGATATCCAGAAGCTCTTTTGTCTAATCTGGTGAGTGATGCTGTCCTGATATCAGAAGCTCTTTGTCTAATCAGTGAGAGTGATCCTGATGTCAGAAGCTCTTTTGTCTAATCGGTGGTGATCCTGATATCCAGAAGCTCTTTGTCTAATCGAGTGTGAGTGATCCTGATATCCAGAAGCTCTTTGTCTAATCCGAGGTGGTGTTCGCTGATATCCAGACTCTTTTTGCCGTGTGAAATACGGTTGCAGAAACATTATGTACAAAATACGTTACATATAACGCAAAAAACAAATAATGCTGGTGGTTGGCGCCCGTAAAACTGCTGCCATTTCTTCCGGGGTCCATTTTTAGATCTGTTCTTAGTTCTTCCAACAGTGTGTAGTTCTGCCTCCTTTCAAGAGTGAGATCTGGTCAAAAGTAGATGAAGAGGAACTCTTATTATCGTTGGTGTTTTATCAGAACACTTGCCATATATCTCACAGTATTTCCTACAGTATATCTCACAGTATTTCTACAGTATTTCCTATGGTATATCTCAGTATTTCTTACAGTATTTCCATCAGTATATCCCTCACAGTATATCTCTCAGTATTTCCTACAGTATATCTCACAGTATTTCCTACAGTATTTCTCACATGGTATATCTCAGTATTTCTTACAGTATTTCCATCAGTATAACTTACAGTATTTCTTACAGTATTTCCTACAGTATATCTCACAGTATTTCTTACAGTATATCTCACAGTATTTCCTACAGTATTTTCCACAGTATTTCCTACATGATATCTCACAGTCTTTCTTACAGTATTTCCATCAGTATATCTCACTGTATGTCTCACAGTATTTCCTACCGTATATCTCACATTCTTTCTTACAGTATTTCCTACAGTATATCTCAGTCTTTCTTACAGTATTTCCTACAGTATTTTCCACAGTATTTCCTACAGTATTTCCTACATGATGTCTCAGTCTTTCTTACAGTATTTCCTACATTATATCTCACAGTATTCTTCTTCTGTGTCTCATCTTTAAGTATTTAAGCACGAGAAACTGTCCATTCCGACTCCAGAGATGCAGGAAAGTGTTCACCGTTTATTGAGCTGTGGGGCTATCATGAGACATTGGGGGAGGCCAGGCAGCTGGTATTTGGATGCTTTGTACCCTGCCTGAGAATGCCAATCACCATTCACAACAATTTCATCCAGCACTTTGGCCAGGGAGTTTGAAGAGCTTCTTTCCCTTCAGACCAGAGGAAGTTTCCATCGAGAGGAACTTTAAAGATGGCCGCTTTGGATTGACCATCCAGGGGCTTCTAGAGGGTTCAAAAGCTGCTGTGTTAGAGGTGGAAGCCCTGTGCTGCAAAGTCCAAGAGGATTTTGCAAAGGAAGAGTTGAGTTTAATGGGCCCTGCAATCTCCCATCAGTTCCCCAGGAAGCCTGTAGATGACAACAGTTCTGACTATAAAGAGAGACAGCAACATTTTGCCGGACTTCAAATTGTCAGGGTGAGTGTCACAGGAAACGAAGGATAACATTAAAGTTGCAATCTGTGGTATTCCCTGCCTGATAATTCATCAAATATGTCCATGGCTGATGCGTTACAGGTTGAGAAGGTGGAGAACAAAGCTCTGAAGCAGGTCTTTGACCTTAGGAAGAGAGCAGTTGCAGGTGTCTACCCCTTCTCCTTGAATGTACCAGCGCTTGCCTGTGCAATTCTGTGACCTGCTCAGCAGAGTGGGCTTTCAGATGAGTTTACACCTGATGGTAAGACAGGTTCAGAGTTTACACTGATGGTAAGAGGGATTCAGATGGAGTTTACACCACCCTGAGCTAAGAGAGGTTCAGTTTACACACCTGATGGTAAGAGATTCAGATGGAGTTACCACCTGATGGTAGGAGACTAGATGGGTTACACCACAGTGGTAAAGGGGGTCAGATGGAGTTTACACCACCTGATGGTAAGAGAGATTCAGATGGAGTTTACAC